>NC_051065.1:85354466-85371616 GCF_004664715.2 Peromyscus leucopus | reverse complement strand
AAGTCTTCAGGGCCCTAGGTGGTATGCTGGACACTTGCAAATCAGCACAGGCTGAGGACACAGCAGTGTGGTTGCCTATGTCCATCTCAAGGATTCAGCACAGCCCAAGGGGTCCCTCAAGGCCCAAGAAAAGCAAGAGCAGCACAAGTTAGTCTGCAAAAAATTAGTTCCTTTCTGTGTTATAAAGAACATCAGTGTAGCTGGGCAGTGGTGGCCCATGCCTTTAATCCCAGCACTTAAGAGGTAGAAGCAGGCAGATCTCTGAGTTTGAGGCCATCCTGGTCTACATAGTGAGTTCCAAGAAAGTCAGGGCTATTTTGAGAAACCGGGCTCAAAAACCAAAACAAGAAACAAAAGAAAAAAATGTCAGTATAGAATCCTCTAAGAATAGTAATGTTTATTTTTGAACATATATTCTGTTCCTGTTCATACTTTTTGGTTACATTTTTATTACAGACCTTTAATAATCTTCTGCTACAATACAAAAAAAATTGATGAAATCTAATTTACTTCTTTCATTGGATGAATTTATTTGGCACAATATTCCATGCTGTTAGGTTTGATTCAATGCTACTATTGGGAGGATTATGAAGAGAAGAAAAGAAAGAAAGGAAAGAAAGGAAGGAAGGAAGGAAGAAAGGAAGGAAGGAAGGAAAATGAAATGAAGGAAGAAAGAACAAAAGAAATGAGAATAAATAAAACAAAACATAAGAAATTATCAATAATTAAGTAAGGCACAGATCTGTTATCCATCTCAGCCTCACTCTGCATTTATCAATGCTCTGCCAAATTAGTTTCATTAAAGTCATCCAAGGTTAAGAACTTTCCCACTTTTCATCAAAATAGAATGGGCTTGCCGTTACACATACCTGACCCTGCTGTTTGATGCCTCAGATTACTGTTCCTGCCCTCTGTCCCTTGTCAACATAGCCTTTGTCTTCAGAAATGGAGAACCTCTCCCACAGGTGCCTATTTAACTATTGGATTTTCTATGTTCCTTGTCTTATTCTATCACAGACTTTGTTCCAGCTTCTAAGGGGACACAGTTGTCAATGGCAGGGACTCCGGTAATGTTTTCATCCTGGAAGAACAGAATTGGAACTGGGTTCATTTTCATAGTTGAAGAGTATGAGTCCATGCAGAAGATCTTAACCAGCAGCTGCCAGGTTCTTTCTAGGTTTATGTTGGATAGAAAATCTCAGGGTTGCTGTGGGATGTCTTTCTGTATACTATGAATATGTGTTGTACTGATTGATTGATAATAAAGCTGTTTGGCCATTGGTGAAGCAGAAAAAGGATAGATGGTACATTTGAAATGAAGATCAGATTAAGAAGGGTTGAGTCTAGGGAGACACAGATCACTGGGAAGGGAACAACAAGATGTCAGCAGACCAGTAATGCCATGACAACATGGCAAAACATAGATTATAGGAATGGGTTAAATTAAGTTATTGGTGGAAGTATTAAGACAACTCTATGTATTTAAAAGGGAGGTTTATTTTGTGGCATAACTTACAAGTAAAGGGATAGGTTACAGGGTCTGGGAAAGGTGTAGTACAGTTCAGCGGTGTTCTCTGGAGAACTCTGCTCAGTCGACCTCCAGCGTCCAGGATCCAGGAACCAAGAGATCTGGCTCATCCAGATCTCGGGTCTTAAAGGCTCCTCTCTCAGCCCTGCCTCACAGATGTGACAGTTACTGGAAGCCTCAATGGGGGTAGTACTTCAAGGTCAAAGCTGGAACAGCTACCCACTACATCAGCTAGCTAATAAAAGTTGACTCATAGGCCATACATTTTGTAAGTAATGTAAGCCTCTGAGTGGTTATTTTATAAGCAGCTGCAGGACCATTGGTGGGAGAGATTTGTCCAGACCTCAGGGCCAGGAAGGACAAGAGAAACTTCCTACTGCATATAGTGTGTCATGAGATGCCTAAAGTGGCACAATGGTGGTCTGAGAATGGAAGAGTCATGGAATGAGGAGGCATATCTTGAGACATTGATGACTGTGGTCTCAACACTTTGGTGGCTAGGTACTCTATGGATGACTCAGACTCTCTTCTATTTCTCACATGGAAAAAGCTAAGTTTCAATGATTAAACACATATAACCATGTCATCCATGCCACAAATCCAAGATAGGTGGCTCCTGAGATGCTGTACATTGTGTCTTCATAGGTAGAACTCTGTCTTTCAGAGTGGTTCTCTTAGCCCAGGAGTAACTAATTCTCCCTTGGATGTCAGTCCCTCTCCTGATGTGACAAGACCATTTTTTCCTGAGAAGACCAGCATGGTGTCACTCACCATGATGTTATGTTTTCAAAGGTTTGCCAGCAGAGACTGATGGATGAGAAAACAAATTTTTGTATACTCAGCTTCCAATTCTTTGAGCTAAGTAAATCTTTTCATAATAGTATGCATAGCCCTGAGGAATATAATACAGTAACAGAAAGGGAAATTTATACACAGTTATAGGCAGAGGAAATATATTGAGATGCACTGAGTTCATTCTGTGCTTCCTATTATTTGGGATCACAGAAGAGTTACAGTATCATCTTCTTAAGGCAATATATATTACAATATTGTATCCACATACCAGTACAACCTCCTATTTAAAGATTCACCCAAGTCTTAATACAACCACAGAAGAGAGCCTGTGCACAGCACATAATCACAAACACTGTAGGTCATAAAAATGAAGGTCTTGTCCACTTTGAAATATTAAGAATAGTTTTAAGTGTGCTTTTGAAACTGATTCATCATCATGTTTTTGAAAGATTTACATTCTCAAAAATAACCCAAAGTTGTTAGATCAAGTGGAATCATCTGAGAATAAGGTGGCCACATCCTTCATAATTTACTATGTTTCATAACAATGACCTTTTCCCACATGGCTCCAAACAACCATATAAATATTACTTGAACATCTTTACAACCATTCTGAATTGGGTCAACTGACCCCATACTGACTTTCTAAACAAAATATAACAGATTCCCCAGTCTCTTTCCAACCAGGATTTTAAAATCTCAACATTTTGAAGTTTCCTACCAGTTATTTCCCAGAATATTCTCCTTTGTAATTATTCTGTTCTCATGACCAACTCCTGTATTGCACGTTTCCAAGTGTCCAGGAGAGCAGGCACTGCAGCCTCTTCCTTGGGGAAGATGTACTCTGAAGAAGCCACAGAAAATCCCCTATTTTTATCATCAGCTTTTTTGAAATAAGAAACCTCTTTCATTAATTATTTCTGCATGGTTGTCACAAATACCTGAGAAATGAAAGGTGAGAAATGACATATTTATTTTGGCTCATTATTTTTTTAGGAATTTCAGCCCATAATGTAAAGAAAGGTATGTTGGGGATACTCAGTGAGCATAGTATGATGAAAGAAGACTACAGGAATATAAATGAATGCAGACAATGTCCTTACAAGGATCTGACTGCCATGAAGTGATTCTTCCACCTAGTGTGAACACAAAACTTTCCCGAACCTTCAAAAATATTGAGAAAAGCAGGGGGATATTATTCAACATTTGAGGCATCTAACAAGCCACACAGAGTCTATAATTCTGATTACAATTCTTTATGTGAAAACAGCTCCTAGGAGACTATAGAGCTTTCTATTTTGCTATATGACTCCCAACATATTGATATTAAACACATTATGAGAATTTCCTTAAAAACTGTGCTGTTGGTACTAAGGAGGAAGAGTTTTGAGGCAAAGAAAACTCTATGGGCAGCTGTACCCTATTGTCACATGACTTTCTCAGTCTTTCTTTGCAAAAATACATTAGCAGATGGAAGCAATAAGGGGGCCAGATGTGCTTTGCTACATCCTTCAGTAGTTTAGGTCATGGCTTGTATCACTGTGGAGGGGTACTCTTATACTGTTGACAGTAATAAGTAGCAACATCTTCAGGCTCCATGGTGCTAATGATAAGTGTAAAATCTGTCCCAGATCCACTGCCACTGTACTTTGCAAAAACTACAGATTCCGTGTTGGCTGTATGGTATGTGAGGAGTCTAGGAGAGCTTCCTGGTTTCTGCTGATACCAGGCTAACAAATTACCAATTCCTTCACTTGCCCTGCAATTAATGGTGACTCTGTCTCCTAGAGATGCAGCCAAGGATGGAGATTGGGTCATCTGGATGTCACATATCATGCCTGTGATTGGAAACATACAATCAATATACTTGGTTAGTCATTAGAGAAATGGCTTCTCTGAAGTTCCAGTAAACACTGATTAAGAAGGAACAAAGGAATTCACATAGTTATCTTTCTTTACCTGGGATCCAGAACAGCAGGAACACCAAAAGCTGAGAGGGAGCCTTCATGTTTGTGCTGTGATGTGATATTGACTCAATCTTGGACAGGGTATGACCAGACTATTAAGAATATATGAGTGAACACATGCAAATCATCAGGGCCTAGGCAGATCAGGGCACAGATGCAGGACTGGTTTATCTTAGGAATGCAGCTGGTCCATGGGCAGGTATCCCAAACTTAGAGCAGAATATTTCAGATTTTACTGAAGACTATTTCTGATAATGTCAAAGTTTATTATAAAATTATTTTTGATACATTTTTCAGCACTACAATGGATATAAACACAACTGTAAAGTCCTTTGTGCGGTGGGATATCTTTCTGAATATGTGTGGCTCCCATTGGATGGTAAATAAAGCTGCTTTGGCCTATGGTAAGAAAACTTACAGCCATGCAAGACATTCAGGGAGAGATACATAAAGAAGAAGGGTGAAGTCAGGGTAGATGCCAACCCATGGCTGAAGGAGCAACAAGATTTCAGCAGACTGGTAATGCCATGGCCACATGGCAACATATAGATTTATAGAAATGGGTTAAGTTAAGTTTTAAGAGATAATTAATAATGAAGCTGAAGCTATAGGCCATACAGTATTAATTAATATAAGCCTCTAATTGCTGTGGATATCACTCTGTCTGCTGTGAATATGTTGCTCTGATTGGTTAATAAATAAAATGCTGATTGGGCAGTAGGCAGGCAAGAAGTATATTATAGGCAGGATAAAGAGAGAGAAGAATTCTGGGAACAGGAAGGCTGAGTCAGGAGATGCTACCAGCTGCCACCATGAAAAACAAGATGTAAAGATAACGGTAAACCACAAGCCATGTGGCGAGGTATAAATTTATAAAATTCATGGGTTAATTTAAGATGTAGACCTAGCTAGTAAGAAACCTGAGCCATTAGGCCATACAGTGTGTAAATAATATAAGCCTCTGTGTGTTTACTTGGTCAAGTGGCTGAGGGACTGGCAGGTGTGAGAAAGATGTGTCCTGACTACCAACAGGCTAGGACACAGGAAACCATCTAACTACAAATACAGTTTTAATTAACATAAGCCTCTGTGTGTTTACTTGTATAAAAGCAGCTGCAGGACTAGTAGGTGAGAGAGATTGTTGTGACCATGGGCCAGGAGGGACACAAAAAAACTTCAGCTACATCTATGTGATTATTTTATAAGCAGCTGAGGGTCTGCAGGTGGGAGTGTTTCATCCAGACTGCTGGTCAAGCAGAACTGGAGAAACATCCAGCTTACACCATTGTTCCTTTATTCACATTATGTCTATACAGAATTGTCCATTTGAAATAATTATTAGAACACACTCATCAGAAACACAAATAGATTCAAAATCAGTGTTGATGAACTCTCAGCACTGTTATTTTTCTAGTATACTGAATATTTTTGTGTCTATATACAAGAATAACACTGTTTTTTTTTAAACTATTTTATTAGAGGGGCCTTGGGACATGATGCTTTTTTTCATAACAGTTTACTTTTTTTTTTTTTTTTTATGGACCACTAACCGGGACATGTTTTAATTAAGTTATGGTATGTTAGAGTCAAGTCAGAAAACAACAACAGCAACAACAACAAAATGGAGTAGTAATTTGAACAGAAAAAAAAATTGACATGCAAAAAAAAGTGACTCTCACAGGATGTCAGCATATGAAGATTTACGCTTCCCAATTGCCTTTTGTTTTACTTCTATTTATATGTTTATTTATTACACACACACCACACACACACACACACACAACACACGAAGAGGTTCCATAACGTTGTGTTGTCTGTTGTGTGTGTGTGTGTGTGTCTTGTGTAGTCAGAAGTTCAACTTGAAGGAGCCATGTTTCTCATTCTACCATTGTGAATCACAGGATTTGAACCTAGGTCTTCAAGCTTGGTAGCACCAGTCTTTATCAACAGAGGCATTTCAGTTACCCATAGTGTTCTTAAATGTGTGTCACTGGGAGATTTCATACATGACAAAACCTACAGATTTCAGTCTTACTCAACCATTCAATAAGCCTACATTATTGGTTTAGAGTTATTATTTCCAATCAAGCCATCATATCAAACCTTCTCTTCTGACATTAACTAATATTTCCCACTTTTTCTTCCACATGCATCCTGTTTAGTGATGCTGGTGACTTCAACAAAAATCTCTCTCCATACAATGCTGGAGAGCTAGTCAGCAGTTAAGAGAGGACTGGCCATTTTCTTCTAGAGGTCCTGAGTCCAGCTACCAACACCTACATGGCATCTCACAAGCATCTGTAACTGTATTTCCAATATCCAACACCCTCTTGAGAATCCTTGGGCACTGCATGAATTTTGGTACATAGTCATACATGCAAGGAAAAATATCCAAAGACATACAATAGAATAATAAAAATAAAAAAATATCTACTTCTTCCTTCAACTCTAGAATATGAATTAATATAATATGAATCACTAAGTCACTCCAGGACTCTCAGGATCAATTTTCTCCAACAAAAATTAGTAAGTTCTCTCCTCTGTTTTTCCTCAGTTTTCCTCTATGTTATATTCATATTTATAAAGGTTTAAATGTTGTTTATTGGAGCTTGACTTTGTGACCTGCAGAGATGTAGGGAGCCTTATGCAGTGGAGAGTTCATTAAACCTCTCTCTTCTTGTTGAATGGGCTCTCTCAGTGTAAGGTTCTATTGAGGGATTCTTCATTGTATGTTTAGCAGCAAAAAACACACCCATGATGATCAGTCACCAGGCTGATTATATATATATAATTATATATATGAAATTGTATTTCCTGCCAAGCTAATAGTCATGTAGATGGAAAAAATATCTTGGAACTCTAAAAGAAAGGGATTGTGTGAATTCAGGTTCTCTAGAAGAACAGAAATGACAGATGAATATTTATGCACTGGAGATTTAGGGCTTGATTGAGATGGTGCAGCAGATAAAGTGCTTCTTGCCCACAAACCCTTATGATTGGATGTCGGATTGCAGTGAGAAAAGAAAAGAGCCTCTCAAAATTTTCCTTATGTTTGCTGTGAAATAGGCCCTCAACATTCACAAACAAAACAGATATAAAAATAAGCAGCATATACAAGCAGAATATGCTAAATACTAATTCAAAGTCCCCACAGTAGGTTCTATGACACTGCAGCTAAAAGGCTGTACCCTTAAATGTAGTCAAGGTAACATGAGTATGGTTCCTAGTTCTCAGCTAGTATTTGAGTTAAAAAAAAAAAAAAAAAAAAGGGAATGACTATTGCTGGATTTACACAGACAGGAATTTGAATGGAGAACAACAAACAGTCACCCAGATCTAGACAATTTGGTTACTAGAAGGCCATTTCTGGCTAGATAAGGGGAGATTCCTCTTCTGTGTGGCATACACTGTGGGCTTATAGTCCATAAATGGCTGTCTTCACAGTGGGGAGCCAGGAACACAAACAAATGGTGGTCTTTGGCACTGGATGCCTTAGCATTCCTCATCTGATACTGAGAACTTCAAGGGTTCCCTTCCCTGAGGACAGGCCAGCAGGTACCAGGAGGATGTAAGGTATCAGCAAGGAAAGAAGTGATTCAGGCATGATGGTAAGGAGAATCTTGCAGCCTGACTGACTAGCAGCCAGAGTCTTTTTTACAGCATTTTCAGCAAGTAAGTATAGGTTAATGTTGTTCCAAAACATCAATCATATCAATTTTATTTTTGGACAAAAACATCATTCATATCCCTTTGTGTTTCACTTTTCTCCTGCATACTTTTTAGTCATCATTGATAAACCATGACAGAACAGAGTTATCTTTTACAACTATTTTCAATTCAATTCAGTCATCATGATAAATTATCTTTTATAACCATTTTTACTCATCAGTCCAATAATAATTCATTTAGAATCTAGAGACATATGACAGCCTGTTTCAGGCTAGTAAGTTTTGTGACTTCAGGATGCAGATAAAAATAAAAGGTCTTCGAGCCAGCCTGGGCAAATTGCCATGCCCCAAGCAGTATATTATTAATTCTTAATGATCAGAGTATCCAAGAAAAATCCTCAAGCCAATGCTACTGCAATTATTATTCAATTCTTGCACAATACAATATTTATATTTCATATGTGTATAGAATTTTTATATGCCTATTCCTGGCATTATTTTGTTCCTTGGTCATAAGGCATTACAGTAGCTTCACAGGAGCTAGTTTTCTATGAAAGGAGGTCCTGACACCTTACTCTTTGTCATCTTTCTACATCATTCTTTGCTCATCAGTATAAGTCTCTGTTTTAGGGCAGAGGTAACTTCAGCTAATCTAACTATGTTCCCATTTATGTCACTTAATTGCCTTGAGTGTATAGTGGGAAGAGGCTTGTAATTTGATCTGTGGCCAATTCCTCTAGCCGACTGTATTCTTGTTGATCTGTTCCTGAGTAAGTACATGGATAGATGTTTCAGGAATATCTCATGAGCATCATAAAGAGACACCTGGATTCTTTATGTGTATGACACACTCCAAGGTGTAAAGAAGACCTTCAAGTAGATAAGGATATCTCCCTAAAAGAATGCATTAATGATTCATAAGAAATTTTCCATCAACCTAATAATCCCAAATTGCACAAATATTAAAAATCCCCTGAGTATGCAACAGGAAGAGATCAAAACCAAAAGTGGCATGGTCTCCAGCATGTGGCTCAGACTTTGCTGGAACTTTGTCAGCAGCTGTGCTGGCTTTATGACTTTTGTCACTCCCATCAGATGTGGCGTGCCAGTTTGAAGAGAACAACTAGTCTTTAGCCTACCTTGGAAATCCAAAGAATCTGGATTCATGTTAGTAAAGGATAGCTACAGCAGTAGCAGCAATGCAGGACAGAAACAAGGTAGATGAAGTTCAGCATCAGACAAACACAGGTAGATGATGAACTCAAGTGAAGTTCAAGCAATATGATGAACTCAACAGAAGGATGACAACAGAATAGATGATGAACTCAACAGATGGATGAGTACAGGGTAGATGATGACTCAGGGGCAAGATTAGGACAGGGTAGGTGATGAACTGAGGAGAAATATTCAAGGGCATGGAGAACACAAGCAAAAGCTTTTCACTCAGACTTTTTTTTTTTAATCTGGAGCACCAGCAGAGGATGCCTCCAGATATAGTGTGAGTCTTCCCACTACTGTCAGCCTACTCAAGAGAATCCCTCACAAGGCTGCCTAGAAATTCACAATATCTGTAGATATCTCACAGTATATACAGAAGCTTATCTACCTGGGTTATTATAGATCCTGTCAAGTTGATAATCATCAGTAACCATCAAAAGAATGAATCATTGAATCTTAGGAGTCTTATAGAGACATGACTCTAAGTAGCTAGGCCACCATAAAGCAACCAGTATGAAAATGTCTTGCTGTTTGTCTGGACTGTACACATCAGAGCATGATTTTTCCCACATGAATTTCCAGAGCTAGAAAGTAATTGATTTGAATTCTCTCTGCCATCCCAAAGAACACAAAAAGTCCCATGACACTTTAGTGAGAATTCTGACCTTCAGAACTGAGCTGTTTGTAGGGAAGAAACCATGCTAATTGATGGAGCAGCCATGAAAACCTGAAGCAATAGAATGGAAGATGTTCTGTACCTTAACAATCTTTAATCAGATCTCTCAGCTACATTGTAAAAAATTAGGCATGAGGCATGGAAAATTTTATATGGGTAACTATCAGATTTCAAAGACTTTAGAAATTTGCTGGGTAAAGCTTGTTATCTGGGTATTAAGTGTCTCTAGTCAGCTCACACAGAAGCTGGATGGAGAAAAAGCAGTTGCTTCTTAACTTCCATTACAAAAAGACATACTGAATTTATAATATTGCAAAGGACAGTGAAGGAGGAAGCCATAATAATGGGAAGGAATGTAGAAAAATGGTAGTGTTAGCAGCAATGGATATTTTCCTCTGATTTTCATCTCAAATAAAGTAATTTGGAGCTTGTGGATGTTGGACTAATATAAATAAGGTAAGTCTGGGGTGGGGCAGGCAGAGGGAATGTATGAATTTTAAACTATCATTCTGTTTTTTCCTGTTTTAGGTCATACGTCATGTGTGTGATGGAAGGTACATATTTAAAACAGACAGAACTGCATTCACTCTTTAGCCCAGAATGATCCATTGGCTTACTACCTACATGCTCTGATGACCAGTCCCCTCATTCATGAAGAGCAGAACTCAAGATATCAAAGGATATCTTCTGTATTCAGCCAGATGATGTACCATGATATGTATTTTAATAAATATACTCCTTTTAACTATTGATGCCAGTTATTTCAAATGTTTGCTTTATTATAAACGAAGCTACCCCCATATTGACTTTGACACTTTCCCTTGCTTGCTTGCTTGTTATTGTTTTTCATTTTATTTTAGGCATTTGGGTGTTTTTTGTGATTGTATGTCTCTTGTACCCTAACGCTACACATTAGCTTACAATACCACTGGAGTTCAGAAGAGGGCATCAGATCCCCTGGAACTGGAATTGCAGAGGTTTATGAGCCACCTGGTGGATGTTTTGAATTGAAACCAGATTTCTAGAAAAATAACTTGGATTCTAACCATTCAATCATGTCTCCAGTCTATCCTTTCTCATTTAAAGGACATTCTCATTCTGAAAGCTCATGTGAACATTCTAGCCAAGGGGAGGTGTATTGGGAACAGAGCTGTCTCTCAACAAGGTTTTTTGTCCCAGTCCCTAAAAGAGCCTCTGGTCAGATTATCTGATTACTGGATTTAGGTTTGTTCCCTAGAGGGTCTGAGTTCAACTTAGCCCAGGGTAAATGCATCCTGGACCCTCTTCATGACTACACAACTCTAGGATGATATCCAGGGATTAAGGAGTAGAAGCAACTTTGTACTCCAGAGGGAGGGAGTCTAACTACCCTTTCAATATGAAAGATTCATGATAACTGTAGAGCCATGATCTTCTCTTGACATTTTGTCTCTCATTTGGAATCCAAATATAGCAACTCTTGGAGGTGGAGTATCTCAAGGAGGACTACAAACAACAAGGTCAGTTGGAGTTGAATGATGATACTGACATTCAGCAGAGACCTGTTTCCATTCTTCTTCGTGTGACAAAACAATGTCCAGACAGCTGTGGAATAAAACAGTAAAGCCAACAAGATGCATGTCTCCTTCCTCATCCTCACTACTTGGAATTGAGTGCCCTGAATTGCCAGGATGTCATATGGTTTAAACAGATGATCCACAAGGCTGTACATCTTTATGCTATTTACTCCTCTTGTCATCCATCTTAATATCTTGGAATGAAGATGCTATGCAAGCAATGACAATTCAGATGTCATTTTCTATAAAAGTCATCAACATTTATCCAACAACAGTCTGTGTCTTGCTGTCCTCTGTGGAATTTCAAGGTAAAGGTGACTAAGTGTGACTATATTAATTGGTTTGTCTGAGTAGCTTTCCCTTGATAAGGTCCCCAAAATATTGCATTTCAACAGAAACGTGATTTCACATGCAAGTATTAGCCTTTTACTGCAATGTGATGTGTGGCATTAGTATTCTTCCTTGATGTTGAACAGCAGCATCTAAAACTCACATGTTGGCATTAGATCACAAGAAACATGTGTCACTCTTTTAAAACTATATAAGATATTCAAAATTTGTTATATTAAAGATTTGTATGAAAAGACTTGTCCCTTTTTACCATAATTAAATTCTATATCATTTCACCTGGTTGCAAACTCATGATAAGAAATGGAGTACAAAATATCTAAGAATATAGACTTAGTAAGCTCATAAGAACACATACACTTTAAACTATTTCCAGGTGTATTTAACACTTACTCATTGGTATCTATACTTCATGAAGGCATGGAACGGAGTATGCGTGCATGTATGCGACTGTGTGGACATTATTCTTCCTTGTGGCTCTGTTCACTGGGAGGAAAGAATAGTCCCATTCTGGTTTTCAACAAAAGCATTTTTATTTTTAAGTACACTAGTATTTTAGCACTGTTCACTGTGAAATAATCTTACCTCTGGATTCCAAAATGGACAATACTCAACACTGTCTTCATTTGGCCATCTTACCAGAGAGGGCACCACTAACACATATCTATCCAGTAATAACACCAGCCTTAGAGCTAAAAATCAAAGACTAAAAAAAGTGTCTAGGTTCTTGGTTCACTTGGCCCCAAGTAAGATTTCAAGTCTTTGCATACTTTGCTTAGAGTTGTCTTGGCATTGACCATACCCACAGTTAGCCTACTGAACCTGGAGATCCAGCAAGTCTGGGTCCTTTCATAGAGGGGAACAAGCCTCTCTCAGAAATTGACCATCTAGCAACAGTGTTCTCTGATTCAGCAGGATCTCTTTCCTCTGGTAATTTGTTCTATCCATAGTACCAAATCTGACAGAAGGGAAATGAGTTAATATGAAAGTTAAGATTGGATGTCCCTGATCCAGCTGGGATCTCCCACTCCCCTAAGCTCTCTTTCCCTCACATCCAGTTTGTTCATATAGATCTCATCCATTTCTGTCTTTGGGCAATCCCTGTGTCTTTCTTGGGGTCCTCTTTACTAGGTAGCCTCGCTGAGGTTGTGAGTAGCAGTCTAGTCATCCTTTGTTTTACATCTAGTATCCACCTGTGAGTGAGTACATAGTATGTCTGTCTTTCAGAGTCTGGGTTACCTCACTCAGGATGATTTTTTCTAGATCCATCCATTTGCCTGAAAACCTCATGATGTCATTGTTTTTCTCTGCACCATGATAAATGAAGACCCCATGGGAACAGGAAGAAGCAAAGTGCTAGAGAGGTCCCCAGAAATCCACAAAGATACCTCCACAATAGACTACTGGCAATGGTAGAGAGAAAGCCCGAATTGACCCACTCTGGTGATCAGATGGCCAAACACCCTAACTGTTGTGGTAGAACTCTCATCCAATGACTGATGGAAGCAGATGCAGAGATCCACAGCCATGCCTGAGGTGGAGCTCCTGGAGTCCAATCGGTGAGGAAGAGGAGGGATTGTATGAGTGAGAATTGTTGAGACCATGTTTGGAAAAAACACAGGGACAAGTAGCCAAACTAGTGGAAACACATGAACTATGAACCAATAGCTGAGGAGTCCCCAACTGGATTAGGCCCTCTCCATAAAGTGAGACAGTCAATTAGCTTGAACGGTTTGAGAGGCTCCCAGGCAGTAGACCGGACCTGTCCTTAATGCATGAGCTGGCTGTTTGGAGCCTGGGGTCTATGCAAGGACATTTTGCTCAGCCTGGGTGAAGGGAGGAGGGAACTGGACCTGCCTTGACTGAATCTACTAGGCTGAACTGAATCCCCAGGGGAGTCCTTGCCCTGGAAGTGATGGGATTGGGGGGTGGGTTGGAGGGAGGGGGGATGGGAGGAGGAGGACAGGGGAATATGTGGCTGATATGTAAAATTAAATTAAATTATAAAATAAAAAAAGATTGGATGTCCCATAGGAATATAGCTTAGCAGTTGAGAACACTTATTTGTCTTTCAAAACACCTGTATTCAATTGCCAACACTCACATGGGGGTTCACATGTGTGACTTCAGTTTCAGGGCATCTGAAGCCTTCTTCTGACTTCCTTATGTACTAAACATGCAAAAGGTAGACATATATACATGCTGATAAAACACTCATGCATACAGAATAAAATAAATAAACATCAACAAAATAAAATAAAACATTGGTATTCTTCATTCTCAGTAGGCCCAAGATGATTATTATTCAGATTTTGGGGGCCCTTGAGAACTAAACACTAATTTCAGGAATGACTTAATGAGATAACCTATACTTTATTTATAATGAGGCACATTGAGCAATATATTGATTTATTTGATAGTTTAATATAATACAACTGATGATTTTATGTTCCTACTAGTAAAATATAAAACCTATCTGCATAAGAATAATGATGTTGCAAACATGATAGAAAAACATGCAGAGATGACCAGCCACCCTAGTGGGAACTCATGAACTGTAGAAATGTCCTTCTTTATCAGTGTAATATGTATAAAATAAAGAAACGCTGTTCTGGATTACCTAGTTTGCCCTAAATAAAAGACTACATGAGTGTATGAGCCATGAACTGCCTACCATATCTTGTTATTTGCATATTTCAACCTCGGAAACCACAAATGGCTCATAGTTGCTTTAAGTAATGTACTTTTCAGAAGAGCACTAATTAGTCTGACTAAGACTGGAAAACACAATGGACTTTCAGTTGCAGATTTTCAGCCTCATGTTATTCAGTGTCACAGGTAAGACAGGCTCTGAGTTCAGAATCCAATATTATTTTCCTGGGGTAGACTGAGTCTAAGATAAACTACTTTCCATTTTGTTTCTTCTGAATGTTGGATGGTATCAAGTTATTTGTGTATCTCTATGTCTACTAACCTTTCTCTCTTTTCTTTGATTTCCTGACCACAGTGTCCAGTGGAGAAATTGTGCTCACCCAGTCTCCAGCATCCATGGCTGCATCTCAAGGGACAGGGTCACCATGACCTGCATAACCAGCTCAAGTATAAGCAATAGTAGATTGCACTGGTACCAACAGAAGCCAGGAGCCTCTCCCAAACTCCTGATTTATGGCACATCCAACCTGGCTTCTGGAGTCCCAGCTCGCTTCAGTGGCAGTGGGTCTGGACCTCTACTCTCTCACAATCAGCAGCATGGAGGCTGAAGATGCTGCCACTTACTACTGTCAGCAGTGGAATACTACCCACCCACACAGTGCTACAGACTGGAACAAAAACACTTTACCTCACTAGAGCCCAGCTGCTGCTTCCCTCTAAAAATGAAATATGGCCAAGGGTTTTAGTGATATGTGGCAGAATGTCATATATATATATATATATATATATATATATATATATGTGTGTGTGTGTGTGTGTGTGTGTGTGTGTGTGTGTGTGTGTATTACATATATTTCCTACTTTTAATATTTTTTATATTGAAAAATTTTAATGCAACTCTGGTAGATTCTTTACCTCTATCAATTTATTGATTGGTTTTCATGATGAAAACTTTCTCCTGGAAATGTGCCTTAGATGTCATGGCTACAGTTGGTTGGGTTGGGATAAGTGTGGGAAAACTGTGCTATAAGTATTGTAGTGGCCTTGGCTTCTGAGCATGTGAGGCTTGTTCACCTCCTGGGGTGCTGGGCTTCTCAAACTGTGGGAATCTCCTCTTTTTTTGAGTAAGGCAGGCTTGGATAGGGACATCAGAGTATATCCAGCAGTGTGATTGGGTTACTTGAATGATTCTTCATGATACGGAGAAATGGAAATTTTCTGTTCTCTTGGGGAGGGCAGGTGATTTTACAAGACGGTCAGCAAAGCAGGTCAATAAGCTACTTCTGTAGAGAACTCATGAATACAGCATTAGAGTGGAGACTACAGTAGTTCTCGCTCATTCTAACAGTCATAGGAAATCCCTTGTTTACCAGCTGGTTTCAAACAATGGCATGCAGTGATCCACACAGAATGCTTCATGTATTCTTTACAATGCCATTTGCATCTTTGGATAACTTAATGTCTCCACGATAGCCCACTGTATGCCAGTGCTGCCCTCAAGTAATATAGTTGGACAATATTTCTTTATCCCCTACGTTGGTTCTGTTTGTTGAAAGAAAGTGTAGCTGACACCTCCACATAGCCACTACCCTGGAAGTCTACAGGAACTTTTGCACCTGGTCTCTGTTACCTTCGTTCATTTCAGGATATTTTCTGGCTGGTTGTTCTCCTTCAAGACAGTCACTTACTAGAAGTAAACTTCCTCTGTCATCCTACTAAAAGTAGTATCCATCCTACCTCTGTCTTCTGATTTTCCTTAACAGACTTTCTTTACCTCTGAAATTGTACTGGTAATTTCTACTTGAAATGCTTTTCTCTCCAAAAAAACATATTTAGTGAGAGACATATATTGTATTATCTTTCTATTCTTATGACAAATCTTGAAACAAACAAATGATAAAGAAACCAATAAGGTAACAGAGAAGTAATAAAGGGGCATTTAAATTTTTCATTTATGTTTACTTGTATGTATTGGTATGAATTTTGTATTGGTGTGTATGTGAGTGGCACACATGTACAAGTCAGAGAGTCACTTCTCTCATTTAACCATGTAGGTCACAGTGATTGACTTAGTGGCAGGCATCTTTACAGGCTGAGTCATCTCTCTCACCTTCAAAATTTTCCTTTAAATTCTGAGAAATAAATCAAAGATAACACCAAATGTCAAAAAGAATGCACATACTGATGGGTTTGAAGAAATAATGTTGAGACAACAATCATCCTACCAAAATCTACTTGTAGATATAATGCAAACCAGAGCAACATCTTCACAAACAAAAAAAAAAAAACCACACTTTTTTTCCTAGGCAAGGTTCCTAGCCTCCTGGAACTTGTTTTATAAACTAAGCTGGCCTTGAATGCAGTGAGATCTGCCTGCCTCTGCCTCTTAAGTCCTGGGATTAAAGGCATGTGCCACCACCACCTTTAATCTCAGGGGGAAAAAAATCTTAAGATTCACATGGAAACTGAGTACAGAGAGTAAATCTGGGGAACTATAATAACTAATCTTAAGCAATATTATAGAGGTAGAATAATAAACACTATTGTATTAGCAGAGACAAATGCATAGGTTATTTAAACAGATTTGAATACTCAAATTTGTCAAAGCAACTAGAGTAAACTGTGTGACAAATATAGAAACCCACAAACCAACAAACTGATGAACAGAGAAGGAAAGACAAAATCATTAACAAATTGTTCTGGGAAACACAGATGTGCACATATACAGAAAATGAAATTAGA